>NC_135412.1:34911489-34958989 GCF_051991245.1 Festucalex cinctus | reverse complement strand
TGCTTGCCGACTGCCGAGGGACATACACAACAACACCAACACTAAATGTCCGAAACCGCCCGATGAGGGGTGAGTGTTTTTTAAAGTAACATAACGACACCGGGCGTCCTTCTACGGTAAACATCATGAGCACCTCCTACAGAACAGCGAGGTCTCGCGAGACGGGACATTCCGAGAATTCCGCCTCAGAAGCAAAACTCTCTTCAATGGAAACACAGACAATTCTAAATTGTACTTTATCGAAATAGTGCAATATCGCTTTTATTTTTGCGAAAAAGGGTAATGGAAACGCACTTATTGTCTACAAACACATTTCTTTACAGTATGTCACTGTTGACTCTTTTCATTTCATTCAAATTCCTCCAGCGCCGTCATTAATCGCGTCATTTATTTCATAACTCCCGCAAATCTGTATTTCATTGGCTAAGAGACCAAAAAATAACAAAACAAAACAAAATGACGTATCCGCTTTCCCGGCTTTAAAAGGAGAAGAGCGCTGGGGCATTACCAGCTCTAACGGTAGAAATGCGCTCCCAGCTTTAATGGGGTTATCTGCCTCTTTTCTATTAATCACATATCAGGAGTATATTTTTATCACCCTGTTTGATTTTCCCCCTGAACACCACCAGTGTTCACATCCCAGAGTTCTTCCTTCATCCACCCATGTGTTTTTGGCAACGTGCCTTTAATATTTTCAGGTTGTTCGGTTTTCGGTTTTCTTCCTCTTTCTTTGCCATAAAGAGGTCACTGTTCACATGTGCCAATTTTCTGCTATCAACGACCTAATATGTCAGATTTCCAGATATCTCACTCTGTTAAACCTTCTGGTCAGTCATTTGTTTCTCCATCTGTGTAAATACCCCGCCACCTCTTTTTGCTCCCTCATCTCCTTTCCTTCTAACAGTTCTGATATGGCACATGGTGAGTGTACGCTGCGGGAGGGGAAAGATAGCGAGAGCTTGTGAGGGTGTTGGTGATGAAGGAGGAAGGGGGAAATGGAGGGATGAGTTGCCACTTGTTACAAGCAAGACATTGGGAGAAGGGAGTTGGATGCAGCCAAGAAGTGACGAGGGGAGGGTGAATGGGGTAGGGTTGTTATGGCAATGAGATCCTTTTTGTGTTCGGTTGCCAAGGCAACTTCAGGCGTACATTTAATACAGCCATCAGCATCGCCACGCTGCCACAAACACCACACAAACGCATGACGAGAGGGAGAGCATTTCACACTTTGCACACGCAGACTCGTGCACCCACACAACCGAACACGCATACATGTGATCAGAAATATTTCCTGGACTGCATTCATGTAATATGCAATGTGTGTTCAGCACCAGGCCTGATCATATATTGCTGGTTAGCTATTTTTCATAAGTTACGCTGGGTCCTGTCTGTCGGACTCCATGTGTCTGCTATCCTTTTTTTCCCCTCCAGAAATATGTGACTCGGTGCTATTCTTATTTAGTAACTACCTATTATCAACAAAGGAGACTCAACAATAGACAGGACACTTATCCAGTGTAGTATATTCTTCATTCCAACATATGATCTAAAAAGATTATTGTCTGTGCAAGTTTCAATTTTGACTCACGCCAAGTGCAAAAAATACGAGAGAATGTAAGCATGAGGGATGTTATAATTGTTAGTCTGTGAGAATGGAATAGCTCTATGATATAGGTGTGGAAGTAGGGAGAAAAGCAGAATCGGACAGACTTGATATGATGGCAGGTGTGCTCGTGTTAAATTACCTAACTCACTTATAAGGTTAGACAAGTAGTTATTTTACTCTGCCATCTCTCTTGCTTTTTTGTTATATTCTTGTATAATGCTTGCGTTGTGCAATGTTAACAGCACAATTAAGTAATAAAACTTGTCCAGTGTTGAACTAGCCAATAGTTTTGAAATTGATAAATCAACACAATTTCTAAAGAAAAATATACCAGTAGCTTGGGTGATTCCACCTGCAATTGTTGCCATGAAGAAGTTGAATCTAGTTCGCCTCTTAAAGGGGCAGCAACGTGAAAAATCAACTTTTTGGAGCTCTTAGCCATGTTAAAATACTAATTCATCCATTCGCCCGTCCTATGAGAAATTCTGTCGTTCTGCTCTCCAAGCACCAGCCCCTCACAACCTCAGAAAGGGGACTGTTGGCACTTTTTGACGTCATTA
This sequence comes from Festucalex cinctus, assembly GCF_051991245.1. Taxonomy (NCBI): domain Eukaryota; kingdom Metazoa; phylum Chordata; class Actinopteri; order Syngnathiformes; family Syngnathidae; genus Festucalex; species Festucalex cinctus. The sequence continues at coordinate 34,956,823 of NC_135412.1, read as the reverse complement.
GGTGCGGACCCACCCGCGCACCGCCTCTGCTGACTAAACACACGCCCACATTCTCTGAGACCTCAGACCTCCATGGGATAGTGTCAAAAGTAGCTTTTATCAGTAAACATTCTGTCCAAATGAATTCGAAGCAATCAATTATCCTTCACATTTGCAGTGCCAAAGTGCAATGACGATTCGCCATCTTAAATTCCCAGAAAGGGTTCTGGCTGACACAAGTGTAAACTATTTGTGCTGCTAAACCTAACTGAACAAATAGTGTAGTGGTTGGCGTGCTTACCTTGTAAGCAGCAGGTATCCAGTTCGTGACCCACTCAGATTTGTTTTTTCTTCTCCTTCTTCTTTCCTCTCCTCCCCTCCTCATCCACCATTTCTTGCGGCAAGGAGCTGTTTTGTTTCAAATGTTTATTAAAGAATTGATAGCTTGCGTGGCCAAACGCAGAGATCCAGCAGCAGGCTGTAGCCGACTCGCCGGGTGTGCAGCAACCACCCTGGGAGAGGCGGGGTTTTACTGAAATCGGCGTTTTACATCCGCATTAGAAAAATAACCAGCAAAACATCCAATATTTCATTAAAAAAAATTACACCACCATGGTGTCAAAGGTAAGATTTAATCATTATATGCCTATAGTTAACTGTGGCAGGGTTTAAAATACCGTGGTGTAATCCCTTTCAACATTGAATAGTCGTGTTAAGACTAGTAGAAAAGTGTGACACTCTCAACCTTTTTCAGTTGACCGAGGAAAGTGGCGTGTATGTATGATTATGTTCCAGTCTCTCAGCTTCACAGTCTAGATCTAATGGGATCTGACAGGATGGTAATACGGTAGCAGTGTACACTCTTAATGTGACGTGTCGCAACAGAGAGCCATGCGCCCTCTGGCCTGCAATAATCACGGCATTATCAAGCGGGTGTATGTGGGTTAATTGGCTCCCAATTTTACACATACTCCTCCTCATTTAAGGGTGGGCGAGATGGGCTGCAAAAAATATATTTTGATATTTAAAGAAAAAGGACAATCTAAGAATATTTTTATGATATTCTACAAAAAATATTCTGTAAATCTGCGATCACCTCACAGATTAGTTATAGACAGCGTTTTTGAACACCAGCTCTTCTATTTTAATTTGCTTCACATTTTTAATTTAAAGGGGTTATACCATGGTATTTTAAGCCCTTCCAACAGTCAACTATGTATATGTGTGTATGTGTGTGCTGTTGATGTAACCTTTTTCAGACCGATAGCACTTCAAGTATTCACGCTTAAATTCTTTCCGATACCCATTCCAAGTACCAATTCCATTAGTATTTATGTCTCTGTCCCACTGCGACCAACGGTGGCTAGCGTTCACGTGACAAAGGGAGAGAGAGAGAGAGCGAGAGCTCGGATGGGTGCAACGCACACGCACGCACACGATTAATCATGTAATCTTGCTTTTCTAAGATTGTGTCAACACTGACTTACCTGTTACCAGTCAAGTGTTTATTAAAAAAAAAAAAAAAAAGGCACTTTAGGCAGAGGGGCAAGGGTGTCAGCATCACTAGGGGTCTAATTGTGCACGCCTATGCCCTTATACCCTAAGGTCCACATTTAGTGGATGGACTGCGGACCACCTCTTTGTGGACCCAGAGGGGGGGGGGGGGGGGGGGGGCACGGAGCACCCCACTATGAGAGGCTGATGCGTGGTTAGAGTGAGAGAGAGAGAGAGAGAGAGAGAGACAGACAGACAGACAACGCTCTAGCTTGCATTAAGGACTGTCATGCACATGACAACGATGTGCTGATTGCTGATAACTATTCAAACCCGCAAGTCACTTTAACGGCGCAGGTGGCGGGCGGTAACATCTTTTCAGCAGGAGAGCTGCTTGGCTCACGCTATCAAAATGGCAGGTCATCGAAAGATGGACATGATAATCGCCGATTTATTGACAAATGGACTGACAAATATGTTTATCTTACCTCCTTTGAGCACAATGCCAATGTGTCTTGTGTGAAGGCACAGTGGCTCTGATAAAAAAGTGAAAACAAAATGCCATTAGGAGACGCGCCCCTGCGAGATTGCTTCACAAAATCAGAGCTACGAAGTTCGAACAGATAAAATAAAAAAGCTGAAGTCATATGAGGCTTCTCACACGAAAATGACCTCATCAATGACAGAAAAGCAAAAGGCAACGGTGCTCACTCAAAGTAAGCACAAGAAGCTATTTGACACTGCACGATAATTTTTCTAAAAGGAAAATGACACTTTGTTTGACTTTTGAGATGTATGTGAAGATTTTGACTCCCAAGACACTTGATTCACCTTTAATTTTTTTATTTTTATTTTTTTTGGGGGGGGGGGTAATACTAAGCAAGAAAGAATCAGTGCGACACTGAAAATAAATGTTTTTGCGGCTTCCACTAACTCCTGATAATTACTATACAGGACACCCAGCTCCAAAGTACATGAAAACAGTTTAAAAAAAAATAAATAAAAAAATATCTGGACCTTTAAATTTCTAATTGAGAACCCCTGCCTTATACCAATACATGCCCATCCCGACTTTTTTAAATTCCATCAACCCCCCCAGAATTGTATTGTATATTGTTACACAGACTACCCAGGTAACACAAAAGATGTCTTAATATTTGTTTGTTTAAACTCAATGATATTCATTTGCTCCTCCCCATTCTTATCTGTTTGCAGCTCCACCACCAAGCAGATTCAACAGAAGAGTGTCAGGTGAGATTCCTGTGTGAGTGTCAGTGCGTGCCTGCGAGTTCACTATTGTATCTTTGACGTCATTGTCCCTTAAGGGCTATTCAGACTGACTACCATATTGCATACTTCATTGGGTAACAGGCCCTTTTGCAGTGTGTGCACGTATTGTGTTGACCATGCACGTCAAACACAAGTCGCAGATATATATTGTATCGACAGCCTCCGTCACTGGCCTGTTTTGATCCTGAGTTTATATGCGTAGGCTGTGTCTGTCTGCACCACCTTATTACAGTTATCTCCAGAAGTATTTGGCCATTGACAGTTTGGGAATTTTTGTCATTATACAGAATCACAGTGGATTTGAAGTGATGATGTATGAAATGTAGACTTGCAGCTTTTTAAAGGATTCCCTAAAATAAAAAAAAATAAAAAAATAAAAAATGCTTGCCATTTTAAAGTACCTCAATTTTCAGGGGCATTTGGAAGTATTTGGACAGTTAACACTTATAAATATAGCCATATTGGCCATCATTTTTTAATTGGATGACAATCTTTAGTAGTTGCCTGGACACGGGGGCCATCATCAGCACTCGAGATTCCCAAATAAACCTGAATCACTTACTTATTGTACATTTTACTGAAAAACGCTGTCATTGTCTCAGTTGTCTTTCATCTATGACACTCTTGTTTTTTTAAGGCCTCAATAACACCAATCCGATGTCTGAAGTTGGAAAGCATCTGGGTGTCTGTATACGCTGTCTGATTAATGTAGAAATCATTGGCGCAGTGTCAGATCCCGTTGGGTAGCGTCTGGGGGATGTTTTGGGAGCGTTGTGACATTTAATCACTCAGATTGGCTGTTAGCTAGCGAATCAGTGCATGGGGCAAAAACAGGTTGTGACAAATGCGGATAAACGGTAAGCCTTACAATACACAGACTTTCATATGTAAGTCTGTGTTACAATATCGCTCGTTTTGCACATTATCACCCTTTGCATTTGGACGTAAAGAAGAGAAGATGAATTCATCACTATATATTAAATAACACATTCACACAACTGGGTATATCAGGTAGGATTTGCTTTTATAATACACAATTCTCTGTAAAGTTTTTATATCCCACCCCTAGAAGAGCTTTCCGGTTGCCTTTTTATAACAATGAGAAATAGACTAGCGCCACCGATGGTGTGAAGAGGAAGTTACTTCTCACGCTTGGGCAGAATTGTACTTGATAATTGGTGTCGGTGCCTGTCTCCTGCGGTGTGTATTTTCGCCATTTTTCCAACGTGACGCGCCAACGCCATAGGATGGCTGACGAATTGCTGTATTGAGGCCTTTACATTTCATTGTACTGTCTACTCTAATGTTGACATAATTACATACAGTATGAGTAATTGACTTGTCAGCCTTAGTGGAGAGCAGCTGCACTTTGATTATGCTGTTGGTGTGTCAGTTGATTTTTATCTTTACGACTGTCCTTCCATTGCTGTTGATTCTTATGTCTATTCCCCAGCTTTATAATGGCTTGCTGTCGGCTTCTCTGCTGCCTGTGTGGCTTCAAATAGACTGACCTAGACTGACCTGACTTAAACCTTTTTGGTAAAACTGTGCTGGTAGAACAGTCACAAATTCTCATAATATAATTTTTTTTTAAAAAATACAGGACTGTCTCAGAAAATTTGAATATTGTGATTTTATTATTTTCCATTATTTTCTGTAATGCAATTAAAAAAGCAAAAAAGCTATACATTCTGGATTCATGACAAATCAACTGAAATATTGCAAGCCTTTTATTGTTTTAATATTGCTGATTATGGCTTTTTTTTTTTTACTTGGTCTGAGGAAATATTCTAATATTTTGAGATAAGATTTTTGAGTTTCTTTTAAGCTGCAAGCCATAATCAGCAATATTAAAATAATGAATGGCCTGTAATATTTCAGTTGATTTGTAATGATTCCAGAATGTATGGCATTTTTGCTTATTTAATTGCATTACAGAAAATAATGGACTTTATCACAATATTCTAATTTTCTGAGACAGTTCTGTAAATAAATTCAAACTAGGGGCCTGCATTTCACAATAAATCATTTATTAAATATGTATGTACAGTATAGCTATATAAGGTCAGACTTGCAGATTGGCAATATTTTTTTATTTATAGGTTACTGCCAGCAAGTTCAGGAAAAAAAAATGCTTATACTTAAAGGGGAAAAGTACACAAAGGTTTATGACTTCAACTTCAAGAAAAAAAAAAAAAAAAAAAGACTCCAATATCATTTTTAGAAGTCCTCTTGTGTGACGTCACCTGAATGTGCACCAATGTTTACCGAGTGGTGAGAGCATTGCGAAAGGGCAATGTGATGAAAATGGTTTACTTTGTAAAAGATTTCTTGGCGTAGAGGGAACCAACCCAGTTTTATACTTTTTTTTGCTGGGGTAATTGATATTGTGTATTCTAGTACATCTAATCAAATGCACATCCCTCTAGTGTGTGCGGAGGCATTCAACCCAGATGAGGATGATGAGGACACAGAACCCAGAGTGGTTCATCCAAAAACAGATGAACAGCGCTGCAGACTGCAGGAGGCCTGTCGGGACATCTTGCTCTTCAAAACACTGGACCAGGTAAATAATAGGAAGGATGACTAGGCATGCACGCACATTGGTGACAAAAGACTAGTCCCCTTTACCCCATGTTTCTTTATGTGTACTTTATCATTAATGACATAGTAAAACTCCAGAGATCAGTACAAAATTCAAAATGTGTTTTATGAAGTCCCTGCCCTTAATTCATTTGCAGCTGCTTTGGCTTGAAATGAATGAGAATGTATTTTCTCAGTGTGGACCGCAGTGGTATCACCATGATATATCTCTGACATTATGTTGAACATGTTCTCTAGGGATAGCATGATTTTCTTGAGAATGCACATTTTCTTATGAAACATGAATAAATGTCACTAGATGTGAATAAAAAGTGGCTTTCCCCCTTTACACACATGCCTCCTTGAGAGAACAGTTTTAGCTTGCCCTCCCTCCAGGGGCCTTACTCACATGAGCGATTTGCCTTTTTTTTAGTGTCTTGTTCAATTCCACTGTTGCTCTTTGTTTCTCTCTTTTTTTTTTTTTATGTGTCATGTTTCTTGTCCTTCTCATCCCAACTTTAGGAGCAGTTCTCTGAAGTGCTGGATGCAATGTTTGAATTACGGGTTCAGCCCCAAGAGCATGTGATTGACCAGGGAGATGATGGGGACAACTTCTACGTCATAGAGCGGTAAAGATACAAATAGTCTCACGTTTTCACAGTTGCGGAGTCAAGTCAAAGATGCCTAAAAAAGGCATTCTGACTTGAATATGACAATATTATGAAATATGAATATTTGACTTCACACATATTTGACTCACTTACTACAGCCCAAAACTGTTAGACCATATAGCACCAAGAGGGCATGCACACTCCTGTCTACTAAAAAAAATAAGGTTGGAGGACATGCCAAATGAGCAAAATCATAAATACCAGCGTTTTAAAGGTTATTGCTTGCCCATCCCTGCCTCTAATTACTCATCAGTACAATACAGTGAGAGTCCACTGATTGTGATCTTCCCATCTGCATAAAAACAATATAAACCTTTTGTTTTCTGTGTTTTCTCTGCACGAGGTGTGTGTAATGATGACCTTTACCAGCAGCACGCCTGCCAAGTCATACTATCCCAGGATTGTGAAACTGTAAATGGAATTTACTCTCTAAGGATGCAGTCAGATTTCAAATCTGGATTTTCAGACTAGTGAGCAATGTTCCCTCTAAGTTTCCATGCGTCTGGGCATTCACACAAACTCTCTCACCTGAGCATTCCTTGGACTATGGAGAGCAACATCAGACATGCACATGTTGGTCAAACCAGTATCACTATCACACCTGTCCAAAAGGTAAAATAAGCGTTAGTTGGCGTTTTCGAAAGAGAGAGAATGGTCCGTGTGACAATGATTACACGACATGGTGCATATTTCAGTCTGAAATGCTCTCACACTTACCATTTTATTTTTTGATGACTTTTTCTTTCTACTCCATCAACAACTTGTTGTGAATAAACTTTTCAATTTCTTCGTATCAGGCAAATGAGGTACCATACCCCCAATACAGCACTGGTTTGATTATTATTATTATTTTTTTAAATACACTGTAAGTGTATGCATTTGCTGTGTACCGAAAGCAGTTTGCATATTAGGGGGAACATTGCTAGTGAGTGCTCCAGTGTGGTATACTTCTATTACTGCCTATATGCGTAATACGGATAACCAAAATGAGTCACAAAGTCAGGGAGGTTGGAGTAATGCAGTAGATGCTTAAGTGATTCATCCAGCCTATTCCAGCTGGCTTTGGGTGAGAGGTGAGGTACACCCTGAACTGGCCGCCAGCCAGTCACAGGGCATATACAAACAACCATTAACACCTAAGGACAATTGAGGCTTCAATGTAACTAAGCAACATGTTTTTAGAATGTGGGAGAACTCCTCGAGTTCTCAACCTCAGTACTTTTAGGTGGATGATGTGCTATCCACTAGACTTAAACCATTGTGACACCCTCGGGAAGTGGTGAGGGAAGACATGGTACAGAACAACAGACCTGTACCTGTAAACCATGCCTTCTAAACATGTAATTGTCCCATATATATGTACACTGGTCCATTTTTAATGAACACACATTTTTTTCATATATACTAGGTAATACAATACAACTGATATGTGAATTTGGGTAGATGCTCTGACTGAAAGGCACAACTAGAATTCTGTACTTAACTCTAAATCAGAAATGATTGGCTGTGGAATGTTATTAATCTCATTGAAGCCAACTGCCATTTTTAGACTTGACCCTGGGAACAGCAAGTGATCCTCAACCAACCGACCTGAATGGTCTGCCCTTTCCAAGTAGAATTAAAAGGTCAGAATAGATATGTTGGGCCTGAGCCACACTATGATTTGCGGATTAGTAACATTTAGTGGGTCTTTATGAAAACTGGTAACTAATGGAATGTTTGATAGAACTGTGCCAATCTCCGAAACTTGTGCTTGTTAGAACTCTCACCGCAGGTCTGAGGTCCAATACTGTACACTTGAACTTGTGGCTGAATCAGATTAAATCGCATACTTGGACTGTGCATGAACTGATTCAAGGTTTCTCTCATTGTTTGATCTCTCAATCTCCAGAGGTGTGTATGACATTGTGGTATCAGGGACATGTGTGGGTCAGTATGACAATAAGGGCAGCTTCGGCGAGCTGGCGCTCATGTACAACACACCACGTGCAGCTACCATCATCGCCACCCAGGAGGGATCGCTATGGGGACTGGTAAGAGCATCCAAATATGCCATCATTCCAACCTGAAAGCTTTGAAGATATAAAGTTGTCACTTAGTACAATATTGTTACACCAATCTGGTTTGTCATGTCTAAAATTCATTGTAGTTATCTCATCATAGCATCAACATATAGTACATTGACTGTATCAACATATAGTACATTGACTGTGAGGCCCACTAAGACTTAAGAATGAAATTAAATTTACATGAATGAATGGAGGACGTGCTCTCCTCTTCCCCCAAGTGGTCAAACAGGGAACGACAAGTCAGACAATCTACTTATGATTTCTTTGTCCCCGCCCCCCCTTTAGGATCGTGCCACATTCCGTAGACTCATTCTGAAGAACAATGCCAAGAAGCGGAAGATGTATGAGTCTTTTATTGAATCTGTGCCCCTACTGAAATCCCTGGAGGTGAGTTCAATGCTTGAAAGAGTGGGCCTTCGATAAACCTGTTATAATGTTTGTAAACAATAGGTGCCAACATAATGGCCACCCTGATTAGTAGTTTTTAAGCATCAAAGGAGCACATCTGTTCCATTAGCCTGATCCGGGCAACAGAAGATAAATGAATTAGCCAGGGGCTCACAGTGGCTAGCTGGGTTAACTGTCTGAATTTCCACCACTTCTATTTTTGAATCATTTTAATGGTTGAAATGTAAATTGCGGTCAGTGTTGGGTGTTCCTTGGAAATACTTTACCTTATGTAACCTCTTCTTTTCAATTGATACTCAATTGATATTGCACATTCAAACTGCGGTGGTAAAGAAGAAGGCTAAAATAATTTAAGCCATTAACACTATTTTCCCAGTGGCTCTACCTTGGTCAAAAGACAAGCGTTTGTTTAGATGTGGTGTCTTCAGAGCTATTGCCACATGCAAGTACGTGTGTAGTTATGGTGAAAAGATCTATAGACATAAACATAATTTGCATTTATGAGAGAATCCTTCATCATCCACCCGGTTAAATCTGTGCAGGTGACGGAGAGGATGAAGATTGTGGATGTATTAGGTGCAAAGCAGTTCTCAGATGGTGAGCGCATCATCACACAGGTAAGCCCCCTGACATTTGACCTCATGCAGGCTGAGCATGATACCAATCATGTTATGTAAAGGCATCTGTAGCCTGGTTAGGGCTTAATGATTTTGAAAAATAATTGACTGGTAATTGTGTACCCCTACCCCAATTTTGCGATTGTGATTTAATATGCGAGTATTTTTTTAACACAAGCAATAAATTAATCTATACTATAATACACACTATCAGATTTATTATACATGAATGATTTTGCCTTATAGGTCAGGCTTATGCTAAAATAAAAGCAATCATTGTTCAGCCCTTGCCCGGGATGTTGATATGTGCTGTTATTGACAATTGAAAGATTTAAAATTGTCTTAGAATGGAATTAGAACCAAGATAGTTGATAAAGAAACTTAACGGCATCTTTTGTTGACAGGGAGACAGTGCTGACTGCTTCTACATTGTAGAATCTGGGGAAGTCAAAATCATGATGAAGAGTAAAGTAAGCAGAGTTTGCATTTCACAGCTTTGAGTTGTTTGAGTTTATTTTGTATAATAATTGTATCCCACACAGATATCCTAGATTTATAAATATTTGCCAGTTAACTGTTTACTTGGAACGTCTTCACATCTATTTGTGCCATATCAACGTGGCTCAAACTCTAATTTTGATTACCAAAGAGTTGAAGTAGATGTTGTTAATGTGTGCTATTCACAACTCTCGAGATTCATACAGTCTGGTAATGTATATTATATGAATCCGATTGTTTATCAGATCAACAGTGTGCAAACTGCAAAGTTGTGAAAACAATATGTATTTTTAAAACAGAAGCCATTTTTTTAGCTGACTATAGCAGTCTTCCAGGTAGTTTCTGTATGAATCATTTTGAAAATGACAACCCACACTCCCCATTAAGAAGGTTTTGCCAAGCAACAGAGGGAATCACGACTGTCGGCTCAGCTGCCGAGTGCCTCTCTCGCTTCGGGGGGAGTGGGCTAGGAGATGCTGATACGTTCGCTGGTTGCTAACCTTTAATCCTCTTTCCTGCTCTAACACCGTGCAGACGAAGGCAGACCATGCAGACAATGCGGAGGTGGAGATTGCTCGCTGTAGCAGGGGTCAGTACTTCGGGGAACTGGCCTTGGTCACTAACAAGCCCCGGGCTGCTTCAGCCTACGCAGTGGGCAGTGTCAAATGTTTGGGTAAGATGAAATATACACCTCCATCTGCTTTCCACACATTTGTCAGCATCAGTTCTTTTAAAGTGTTTTTCTTTAAGAGTTAATGCGCTCACTTGTCATCGCCGGTGGTGGGGGGGACGGACGGGATGCCGGTCGACAGATGTACAGGCATCATTACCATTACTATTAGCTATTCGTTGACGGGAAATGAGTGCGCACAGTAGCGAGCAATCGGCTACAATCCCCAGAAATAAGTAGAAGTACTCGGTGGTGCTCTGTATTGATGTAATAGTTGTCTCACAAGCGACACTCGCACCCTTCTCTGGTGTGCATGAAGGAAGCAGCTGCGTCCATTATAAAGTCTCACAGTCAAACGGCAGCAAGTTGTGAGGTGGAATGCATTTAATTCAGACAGAAACATCCCGTTTCGGCCATATTTGTTCGATTTTAATTATCTTTTTTCGCCTTTGTTTGTTTGTACGGAAGCGTATTGTATTCATTTGAAAAAAAATAAAAAATAAATCTCCTGTTTTTCTGACTGTTTTTGGGAGCTTTGTTTTATTTAGGGTGTTTTTTTTTGTTGTTGTTGTTTTTTCCAGTTTTGCTGAATATTTTTTTCTGTCATAAATAAAAATTGTTCCCAAAAACAGAAGAAAAAAAAAGTGACTCCGAAAAACAGGGGGAAGAACATTGGAAAAATAACAGGAAAAAAAAAAAATTCCGAATAACAGAAGTCGGTGCTCTGTTTTTTGGAATAAGTTTTTTGGGGCTATTGGCTATCCAGTCATAGATACAGGTCAGTGGTCTGCAACAATTCATTTGGAGTTCAAAGGTCCAAAAAAAATTACTCTGGAAAAATAGAAGTTCTGGCTCTTTTTTTTTTCGGAGTATTTTTTATTTTTTTCCCCCAGTTTTTCTGATTTTTTTTTTTTTTTTTTCGTATGACACAAAAAAAAAAAAAGTCAGTAAAACAGAAAGGAAAAAATTACTCAAAAACAAAGCTCCCCAAAAAAATTTGTCAGAAAACAGGAGTTTCCCCCCCGCCCCCAAGTGAATGCAACATGCTTCCGTTTGTTTATTTGTTTGTTTGTTTGTTTGTTTGTTTGTTTTAAATCATTTTTGACAGAAATTATTTGGCTAAAATTTCGGGGCATCCATAATAGATTATTATTTTACCATACAACATTAGTTTTTCTCAATTCAAAACATGTAACAAAATGATTGTGGTTTTGGGAGGTTTAAATTGATTAATAACATTTCAATTCATTTCAGTGAGGAATAATTTGAGTCAAGGTACCACTCTAGTAGGTTTGGTTTCTTTTTTGTTTCCCCAACTTCATGCAAATTTAATTTATTGCAGCAAAATGAGCTCTGTCAAATGGTAATTGTGTGGCTAGAATTGATATTTGAATATCTGAGTTGACTTCACACTCCTCCTTGCAGTAATAGACGTGCAAGCATTTGAGCGCCTCTTGGGCTCCTGTAAAGAGATCATGAAGAGGAACATCGCCCATTACGAGGAGCAGCTGGTGGCCCTGTTCGGCTCCAGCATGGACTTGAGAGACTGAGCCTGCCACTCCACCCGCCGTGCCTTCTATTACACACACACACACGCACACACAGTGGCGACATACTCATAATAAGCTTTAGTCATACTGTCCAAACATAAGAAATTTACTTGGTTCACATGAAACGGAATAAAATAGAATTTTCTTTTGCATATAGAAGACACCGACACAACCACCCACATATTCTGTTCCACATGCACTCTCTCATAAATCTAAACACAAATACACGCAGATAACTTTAGGCCATAACCTTTTTTTTTTTCTTTTTTTCTTTTTTTTTTCTTTTTTTCTTTTTTTTTTCACGTCAGCTTCAAGCTTTCAGCACCAGTGTCTTAGCTGCATCCACCTGTATGCAGGTAAAGCAGCAGTTGGACATACAATGAACACAAACACACCCCATTCACAACATTTTCCAAAATGCAGCATCAACCACGCTTTGTATGACAGTACATTTACTGTCATAAGAGCATTTTAATAGCTCAGCCAAGGACACACACACCCACATACATACACACACACACGCAGACACACAGTTACAGGGGGGACACTTAACACAAACCACATTTGCAAAAACACAAAATTGAGCTGACTAACTTAAAATAAAAAAATAAAATAAAAAGATACTAAAAATGCAAAAAAACAAAAAAAAAAGTTTAATGAAGACAAAAGTTTTAGAAACATTTTATGAAGATGAAAAAACAAGCTTTGATAAAATATTATTTAAATATATATAAATATATATTTAAAAGAAGTGTTTCCTCCCTGTGAGGCTGGGGTGCAGAACAATGTGAGGACACTCCATTTCTTCCTCGACTGTCAAGTTCAGTTAGTGCTGGTGATGATTACAGTACCACAGAGGAAGTGGTGAAAAACAATGACATCTTCCATTTCTGGGACTTTATTCTATCATTGACATCACACTCAATGTTATTGAATTAATTATTAATGTATTGCTATCATATACTCATTTATTTTTGTTTTATTTTGACCAAATGATAATTTCACCCTCCATCTATGTAAAAACACCAGAAAAAAAGCTAATAAAAAGTTATTAGTGTTCATTTCTTCTCGATTATCCTAAATGAGTTGTCCTGGATGAAAAAAAATAAAATGAAAATAAACGTTTTGCTAAAACTGTTACTTTGGTCATATTTGTTGATTAAAGCAATTGTGTTGTTTTTAATGTGATTGACTTTTTTTTTTATCAAAACTTTGCGATGATATTGAATGGATGAATGCATTTTAGTGATGATGGTATCATTTAATACTGTATTTTGAGCCATTAATTCGTTTACTCGGTGTGTGTAGGCGCTTATCACATGTAAGTACAATACAACTCCTGTGCGCATGGTGGCAGACGAGGATCACGCAAGCGGAGAGAGCCATGGCGCGATGAGTGTCAGGCACACGTTTCTCCAAGACATGGCAGTATTTTGATCCTGGAGCAATTTTTGGCAGTTCTCATTAGTGCTACAAGCAAAGGCAACAGCAGGCTGGCTGTTTCAGGAGCAGGAGCGAGCGGACTCGGCAACCGAGCGCGACAACGGAGGACATGTAGGTAACTAGGTAACGTAACGTTATAGAAACTACCGGTAGGATGTATTGTCTTGCTCAAGAACATGTCAACATTAATATGAAACTTTTTTTTTTTTTTTTTTTTTTTACGCTCACACTTATGCTGAAAGTTGGGGCTGATTAGCTAGCTTCAACTTAGCCTTCCGTCATTTCCTCTATTTTTAGCAAAGTGGCAGCCGAAAAGGGACAAACCTCTATCTCTTCAGTCCACTACAAGTGCGAAAATAGCTTACTTTTGTCAGAAAGTAGTACTAGAAAGAACGTTACTCATGGGTATTCCACTAGTGCGCTCTAATCAACGCACTGCTTAAAAAAAAAAAAAGACATTTGAATATTGTTTTTAAATACACATCTCTATCTCAGTGTCCATGTACTAATATGGTCATAGACTCTGTGTCCTTTCTAAGTAACAGCGCACTAGTAAGACGACTGATTACCATCATGTCACAAGTTCTACAGTCCCCTTATTGCTTCTGTTGGCCACTAGGGAAAGCCACATGTACTGTATGTAGAGGTAAATGGACTTTCCCAGCACTCGGTGACAAAACAAATCTGTAAGTATACTGAACAGTGATGTCGCCTCAATTTACTAATAAATGTAGTTGTACGGTGTGAAATCATATTGTGTGAATGACTGTACACTGAATGACTGTACAATACAGTTTTTGCCTAAAACCCCTGTGGTTCATGGTAATTTCCGAACATTGATAAAGGCTAACTATGATCACCACAGGACTGAGTCTGGAATGCCAATGACCAGAGACGGGCTTGATATGGACCTTCATTTTCAGACAGTTTCTGAGTTTTCAATTTTGGATGATGAAATTGGAACAAAGAGCCAAACAGAAACTGATCCAGCAGAGGAGATCTGCGTCACTCCCATCCACCTGCGCCCGGATCTGCTGCTTCCCTGCGCTGACCTGGTCAACACCGAGTGGCAGAGGAGCCAGACTGCCCGTGTTCACTCGCTGCAGAAATCCTGCCCGGGCTTCCCCATCTGCCTGGTTCTCCTACAGGGTCCCAGAGACGCTGAGAAGATGCTGGGACATGCCCGCCTATCCAGAGTTGTTGGCCACGGCGACGCCCTGTTTGTGGAGTCGGTGGTCGTTTCGAAGGCGGAGAGAGGGAAAGGCTACGGCCGAACTCTGATGGAGAAGACTGAGCGCTATGCCAAAAGGAGAGGGTTCAAACGGTTGTACTTGACCACCCACGATAAGCAGCACTTCTACGCCCACCTCGGCTACACGCTGTCAACGCCGGTGCAGAACGCAGGAGCCATGGCGTCGTTTGTTCCTATGGAGATGCTTCTCAGGTTCTCCAGGATTCCGAATGCAGTGGTTAACACTCAAAAACAAACACAAAAGGGGAACCCAGTTGGGACTAATGGACCTCCTCCTGCTTGTTCCATACCACCACCACCAGCTCCGACCTGTTTCGTACCTCCTCCACCACCTCCCTCCATCCCTCCTCCATCTGAAGGTGCACCCATGACTCAGACTCTCACAGAAACCCCCTACAGGGACGCAAAGGGAACATCCATTTTTTGGATGCACAAGAACCTCTGAAGGACATCTCTGGGGTAAACGCACTCAAAAAGAAACAAAATCAAGTCTAATGTCAAGTTATTGCATTATGTACTCTTTACTCACCAACTCACATTAAAAGTCATATCAGATCCTATTAAATTTTAGTGCCCCGAAACAAGTGATGATCAGCAGTCCCTACAACACATGCATTATGTTCTTCCATTTTTTTTCTAGCTCTGAAATGCAGTCAGTGTGATGTGCTTTTGTGTACTGCGAAAAATGTCAAGAATGAAATTAACTTCTACAGCACTTGTTCTCGTTTGTGTGTGTGTAACTATGTATTTACATGCACATATATGCGCTATATGCATATTTTAGGGCCTGACTGATAGATTTTATTTTATTTTTTTTAGGCCGATGTTGATTCAGATATTTTGAGTAAAGTTACGATAACTCATGAATTGGGTGATAAATTTGAAAAAAAAATGTAATGAATAAAATGAGTTGTTTTGGTCCCTTAAAGGGATACTTTACTTAGACATTTTTGTCAGTCAAACATGAATATTTTGCCTGTAATAAATTTGATATTTTCAGCATGTGAATGTCACATAACCAAACCGAGAAAACAAGTGAGCTGTGATTGGTTACCTGAGCCCTTGGGATGTCATTTTCAGTCGACAGCAAGTTGCAAAATGTGCTTTTAAAGGCACTATTTGTACGTGAAAAATAATGAAAGTATCAAATTAATTCTAGACAGTAACTTTTTTTTATTGCTTTAATAGGCTAAATAAATGAAGTATCACTTTAATGCTTAAAACAAAGAAGATATGAATTACAGGCAGAACAGTTGATCATTTTACATTTTTATCCTTTAGTAATTGTTTAACTGTGCAATGGAGAGAGGAATTGAATTATTATTTTTTTTGTCTTACAGTAGCTTGTGATACGTTTCCCACTAAATAATTCCCTCCAGTAGATCTCAGGCCCTAGGTCCAGCAGAAGAAAACAGCTCCAAAATCATTACTTACATTCATAATTGCTTTTTGATGATTAGTAGTGGTATGTTTGTGGTGCTAAACATACATTTTGGGAAAAAGTTTAACCTTGAGCTTCATAGGACCAGAAAAACAATCTCCTGAATGTGGGAACATTTGTTATAATCTGAGTTCTCCAGGTTTTAATATGTTTTAATAATTCAATGTTTTATATTGTGCAAATGCGGTGGTGACTGGTTAGCACGTCCGCCTCCCAGTTCTGAGGACTGCGGTTCGAGTCCAGGCTCCGGCCTTCCTGGGTGGAGTTTGCATGTTCTCCCCATGCCCGTGTGGGTCTTCTCCGGGTACTCCGGTCTCCTCCCACATTCCAAAGACATGCATGGCAGGTTAATTGGACGCTCTGAATTGTCCCTAGGTGTGCTTGTGTGTGTGGATGGTTGTTCGTCTCTGTGCCCAGCTGGCAACCAGTTCAGGGTGTACCCTGCCTACTGCTCAAAGCAAGCTGGGATAGGGTCCAGTACCCGCGCGACCCTTGTGAGGCGCAAGCGATTAAGAAAATGGATGGATGGATGGAAGTCACCTGGTTTTGGAGGCCCGGATTGAATGTGGATCCTGGGGTTGCCCTCTGCAAGCCAGCCTGAAAACCAACAGTATCTGCATGGTGTTCAAAAATTTGCCATAGAAAAAAAATGAAAAGAAAAAGAAAAAAATACAGGTAAGGTGTAGCCTATTTTTCAACTCACTTATCAGCATGAAGGATTATTTAAATTAAGAGGGACACTATTTTGGGTGCAGAGAAGTTTTATTCCTCATTTTCAAAAGTAATCGATATAGTATTATAGTGTATATCAGTGCTTATCAAATAGTGGGCGGGCCCCCACAAGGGGGCGCGAGGCTCCATCAAGTTTGACCTCGGGGAACATGCTTTTTTAATTATTATTTTTTTAATTCTTTTTTACGGTCCTAGAATAAAGTGCAATTGCACCTCCACTACATTAGGGGACAGTGGCGCTCTCATTATTGGCAGAGTGTGCGCAGGGAGCATTCGCTCGGTGGTGTAGGGGTTTTGTTTGCACTGAGCATGCGCGCTTTGCACGCAGCAAAAAATAAATAAATCAGCACAAATTATTTTATATTTTTGTTTTGCAGGTTAAAGTTGTTTTTTTTAATATTGTGCTCCTGAGTTAATTTTGGTGATCAGTTTGAATGCATTATTATTTATTGATTTTATGTAATTTTATTTTACCGTATCATATGGTTTGACATTTGTCAGTCAGAAAATGTTTATATATAATGTTTTATTTTTGAATTTCAGATGCACTTTAAATCTTTTCTGTTACAGTTAATAAAGCTATTCTTTGTTGTAAGTTGGTCCATGTTTCTTTCTTATTTTATTCTCTTATACGTTAATACGGATACAGTGTTACGCAGAGGTGTGCTTATAACAATTTTATAGACAAATGATACTATTTATAGTCGCGTGGGGGTTGGGGGGCGAGATGTTTTCTTCTTATGGGGGGGGGGGGGCATGACAGAATAATTTAGAAGCACTGGTGTATATAGACTTTTTAGTAATACTTAGTAATATTTCTTTGTCAGATTTAGCCTTTTTTTTTTTTACATTGGGGACATTAGAATGTGTACTTTTCGACAAGGGGTTGAATCTTTTTTTTTTTTTTTAAATACAATATTGCACACAAGTATCAGTACTCGCTACTTAACTTCGACGTGTGAGTAATACCCCTTTACTGTACTGTTTGTGGGTGAGTCGCCCCTTTTGCCCCCACGGAGGGGCTGCCCGTGTGTCTCCTCCCTCTGTCCCTGCTCTGCTCCTATCCAGTAGGACTCCAACCCGGGTTTTCCACACGCAAGAGCATACAAGTTTCGCTCCGGCTCAGCTGGAGCGAAGCGACGCAAGCTCCTCTTGTAGTGTCCCACAGCTTCGCAGCAAGTGGAACCGAAGGAAGAGCAGTGGGTTCGGACACCGATATCGCAGTGTACATCTGAACGGAACCAAGGCGGTGAGTGTCCGCCTCCCTGCGACGTTTAAAGACCGCCCGTAAATGGAAACATTTGGCTATTTTAACACAAAAAGTGTTTGGGAATAAAATAAGGCAATTCAATTGAAGGTTTCGACGCGTGCTCCTGGAATGTTTGTATATGCATTCATGTTTTGTTTTGTTTTGAACTTATGTGTAAAAGTATTACAACGAAGGCAATGCGGTGTGGATGAAGACGTTCTCCAACTTTCTTCTGCAGGTTGTCCGTGCGCAGCTGCGAGATGCAAGCGTCACTGTTGGTGTTGGTCTGCGGTGAGTCCACTGTACACCCGCACCGCACCTTTTGAAGTCCATCCATGGTTTTTGATCCTTAAGAAATCCTCAGAAGTGATCCAGTGGTGAGCCCGCCGAGGCATTAATGATTGTCTCCAGGTCACTGGGTTCTCATTGGTCAAATCTCTTGAGGGCAACACGTGAATTTGTTCATTTAGGCTGCACAAGAACAAATTGAATGTGCCAGACACGTCAGATTGTTTCTATATATGACTTTTAGAAATGTGAGTGGAGATTTTAGCAAGAATTATGGATGCTGACATAAAAGATTTGCTTTCGTGGGCCAAATAAAATGAAGTGGTGGGCCGGATGAGGCCCCCAGGCCTTGAGTTTGACACCTGTGCTTTATAACAATAGTTATCATCTCTTTTGAATTACATTTTGGATGCAAATTATTTTCGCAGTATGCATTATTGTTATCGTAGTTTGCAGTGGAGTACACTTGCTGTACATAATATTGAGATCTTTTTATTGTTGTATGTCCAACAAATGTCAATTTTTGTTCAACCTGTGTTTGTTGAAAACATTGACGAGTTAAAACAAAAAATAGACTTGGAGTGCTTTAATGAACGTACAGCAGATTTCAGCATTGAAAAATGTCAAGGTCAGTGGAGTAATTCTTCCTTACTACTCGTTATAAATATCTAAATACGTGTACTTGAACTATTAAAATAGCACATTCCTTATAAATATCAAGTTACGTGTACTTGAACTATCAAAATAGCCGCTTGGTGGATGGAGACTGACAGCAAAGGCCTCTGTGGGTGGCGTATCGCCTCTTTATGGTTCTCTTAAAACGGCTCAGCAGAAATCGCAAACAAATTCCCACTACACACCTACAGTACATACAGCAATGTGTGTGTGTCTGTTCCATGATAATATGTATGTAATTGCTGAAAACATCATAAATACAGAAAATAACGCTTGGAAAAAAGCTTGTTATCATGGAGGGCAAAAACTTGTCTTCCTTTGTAAAATAAATATTGAGACATTATTAGACAATAAAAAACAACCCTCTAGTAGTTTAAAATTATGACAAAATATTGTGTTGTCATAAGATGCAGGTCTGCCATATTTATGGAGTTTGCTGTTGTTGGGGTCACCATTTTTGTCTGGGCTTCGCTGCAAATGATCCATTGGCTCATCTCGATAATGCGCTCATATTGCTTTAAAATTGCCAAACTGTTACCATCATAAAAACGTGGTTAACTCTTACTTGCCACACGTTATTAAAATAAAAAAAAGAAAAAAAAAAGAAAAAAAAAAAGAAAAAAAAAAAACAACCCCTGCAGTGCCAGCCAATTTTGAGCATTTTAGCTCATCTTTCAAGGCTAACAGAATATTGTGTGATTTTACTTCATATACATAAAAACGAATGAAAGATTGCATTCTATTCATTCATTAGGAAAAAAAAATATGTTCCTACCTTTTTCCGTTCTTTTGTAATCACCATTTGAAAATGGGTAATTTGAGTGACATGGATCAAAAATTGAAACGGTAAGGAAAAAAAACAAGCTTTTTGTGAAAAGATACATTTTTCTCCAAAATAGTGACTTTTGACACTAATATTTTTTGTTTAGTGACGCTTTATGAATTAGATTTAATGTGACAAAGGCTTTGATCATTCACGTCATCCTTGAAAAATGTATTTCATTAGATTCCGTATGCTGGCAGCCCATTGAAAAGAGATACAATGCTGCCATCTGCTGGCCATAGTTAGTGAGTGTTTCTGATTCCACAACTCATTGACCAGACTGCTCTGCACTTATTCGTTGCACTTCCCATTGATTAAAAAATAATAATAATAAAATAATGTAGTTGACGTCATTTAACGTTTATGGCGGCATACATCGTGATTTTACTCATTTACTTATTAAACATTTTTGGCAGTCAAAGAGTTAACTGCAAGGTTTTCAATAACATTCTAATGTTATTAAATGTTGTATAGGTGTGAAAAGAATCTGACTACTATCAAACATGAAAACAGTTTACTTGATAAAACAAATCTAATTTAAGTCCATCTCATTTTTTCTTCTTGTTTTTCACATAGAAAATAATGTAAACTGTTGTCAATATTCCAAATTCATTAACTGTGTCAACAATGTTTCAAGACCATTTTAACACCCCTAATTGTCCTACAATTATCAAAGGACACATATTCTGCATTTACAATTAAAACTGTGCCTTTTTTATGCCTTTGTCAAAATGCCTTTTGCCTAAGCAAGAATTACAATAGCACACAGTACAACCTATTATTTAAAACTAGGACAGAATTCGAGGGTTGCAACAGGATGAGCAGAAACTATTAGCCCAGTGTGAGAAGGAAAAATATGTGAAGATTGATTGTATTTACGCTCATGGAGGCAGCACTTCATCACCAAGCTTGTCAATTAGTTTATCGGATCTCTGCATGTGGTACATATTTTATTATTTGTATTGGTCATATTGTACTGAGCAGCCAGGCCCTTTCCTGTGAGGCAGTGTTTGTGTTCTAATGCTCCACTTCATAATCAAACGATTCCACATTTGCATGCTAATTGATTTATCATCCTGTATGATTGTATTTGATTTTTGTAATTGTCATTATGTTTGAGAGCAAAGACACAAGAAGGTGGGCTGTGTTTGCTTTTGTTTGAACGAGGAAGTGGAGGTCATGGAAGTGTAGTTTAGAATGCGGCCTCAGGACAAAGAGCCCCAAGTTCGATTGCCTGGAGAGCATTTTAACTAGTGCTGTCACTATTGAATATTTGTTGTAATCAAATTATCTAATGATTATTCAATCAATTAATTGACTAATTAGATTCATTTTAATTTTGCATTAAGATGTGTTACAAAAGCACCCCCCCCCCCCCCCCCCCCATTACTGTTTATTAACCAGTGATTGGTGTGATTTTGTACGTACTTCATATTCATATAGTGATTAAAAAATTTTTTTTAAAAAAGGTGGATTGATGTTGGACTATGTTACCGGTTCGGTGATTGTTTTCCAACGTAAAAACTGATGTTTTCAAATGTCTTAAACACCAAAGACAATCAGTCTTCTTTCAAGAACTACAGAAATCAGTGAACATTTACTGTTGATATGCTGAAATCAGAGGATTTGGACAATTTTAAATTAAAAAATGGTTCCAAACAATTACTCGGTTATGAAAATGGTTGTTAATAGATTAATTTTGACAGTTCTAATTTTAGCCGTTAAGAAGCATTATTTATTGATTGATTGAATTTTTATTTTTTATTTTATTTTTCTTATTATTATTAATTCAATCTCTGGTGTAATAACCTTATTTATTGATTGATTGAATTCTTATTTTTCATTTTATTATTATTATTATTATTGTTATTATTTATTCAATCTCTGGTGTAATAACCTTATTTATTGATTGATTGAATTATGTTTTATTTTATTATCTGTTCTAATTGCTGCTGGACATGTGAATTTCCCAGAGGGAGCCATCCCAAAGGGACCAATAAAGTCAAGTCTAAGT
Organism: Festucalex cinctus; assembly: GCF_051991245.1. Classification (NCBI taxonomy): domain Eukaryota; kingdom Metazoa; phylum Chordata; class Actinopteri; order Syngnathiformes; family Syngnathidae; genus Festucalex; species Festucalex cinctus. Next base: position 34,935,077 of record NC_135412.1, on the reverse strand, counting down.
CTAAGTCTAAGTCTAAGTCTATTGGATCTCAGTGTTTAAGCTAATTTTTGAAATTTATTTTTATCTACATGAAAAATGACTTGAGAACAAACACATACTGCAAATAAACATGGACAAGTCCCTTATGTAGTGCGGCTTTTCACTGAGCTTTCTCCACTCAGTGGCACCACATTTTGGTCATCAGGGCTCTAATTAGCACAGACAGTGAACCCAACCTGCAAGCGCCATTGACCAAAAAACTGAAGCCAACATCTGCCGGCCATGTGTGCCTTGTCATCTGTTCTTTTTAGTCTGTGGTCAGTAGCTGCTCCTTTTCAGATACCATCATCCTAATCACTTTCATCTCATGGCCCTTAATAAGCAACCTTTTTATCAGGTGGTGTTATTTTTGCCTCAATTAGGCAATGACATCCCCCTGTATTCGCCATAAATTCACCACCGAGGTGCCCTTGAGCAACAATTGCAGGGTTGTTATCTTAGATTTGAATCCTTAATCACTTGGGAAAGCTTAGAGGAAAATTACAGGAGGAAATGTGGGTGTAGAATTTGAACAAGTGTGGGTTTAAACTTCCCATACTGGCATAAGATACATTGACAGACAGGTCGGGATGGAGACGTGCGGCGCCTTACGGTATAAGATGTCAGGTCAAGGGTCATTTTCAAACCCTCATGTTGTGTAGGTGTGTGTGCGTATTAGGGGAGGGAACATCTGGGTACCTCACAATACGATATGCGATATTATGTTCACTATAACGATTCTCTCAGATATGACGATACCGCGATTATCGATATATTGGTCAGGTAATAATCTACGATAAAACTACTCAAGATATAGACTGATGTATTTTCAATAAGAAAAGTTTGTTCTTGTACCGTCACTGAAACACAATATTAAAAGTGGCGTCATCTTCACAGTGAGAACTTTAGTGTATTTTTTTTTTTAAACAAATACAAATGTCTTCTTTCTGTCAACAAATTTGTGTCTTTCTTAAACACTATTGTCATGCAACATGTCAGTCACATAGTCAGTTGGTTCATTTTATAAATTAAAACCAATTAAATCAATATTAATATTCCTCAGACATTGTGTGCTTCAAAAAGTTGAAACAAAATATTTTTTAAAATGTTAAAATTGAAGCTATAATACACATTTTTCATTGAAATGTATGCAAAACTGTGTCAGTTGCTGGACAGATAAATGTCTTACACAAGTAAAAGTAAGCTCTTGAGTCTTCTTCGCCTGAAGACTTCCGTACATTTCCCTGCCACTCTTATGAGGCGCTCCCCCTAGTGGTCCGCCAAGTAATTGCTCAATAAGTTATGAACAATGGAGACGTGATAGTGGCTGTCTGTATATTAACTACAAATATCGCAATACTTGCGTAGGTGTATCGATAATCTATCGGGAGACAAAGTATCATGATTTATCGTGATATCGATACATCGTCACATTCCTCGTGAGTATGTGTGTGAGAATTTGTTTGTGACATTGTACAGGTATGTCAGTGTGTTTCTGGGTCTGTGCATGCGTGCGTGTGCGTGTATGTGAATTTGAAGCAAAGCAAATTCTCTTCATTTCACCTTTTCCTTCACGTTTGTGTGTCGCAAAGGATGTTCTCAGCTTCTCATTGTGTGTGCGTGGGTGAAGGAAACATCAAAGTGGATTTGAGGCTAAACTAATCCTCTGTAATTCAACTTTTGCTGCACTTTTATGCGCATAAAAAGGGGGGGTTCCCAGCTCCTCATTGTGTGTTCGTGCGAGTGCAAGGCTCGCAGGTGAAGGTGGGTTTTAGGCAATGGCATTTTGGGAGTGTGTCTCAGAGGCCTTTTGTAAGCGACCGCCTCCGGAAATGTGTAGATATCAGAACAATGGTGCAGCAAAGCCCGCTTAGCAACAGCTATGGAGAGAGAGAGAGGCAGGAAAAGTAGAGGAGCAAGAAAAGCTTGGCTAGAATGAGAAACAAAGAACAAGGGGGGTGGGCCTGATGGGCGGGGGCAAAAAGAGAAGGAACAGGTTGGTTGATATGAAAAGGCCCGGTGAGTTGGCTTTTTTGTTGGCAGGGGCTTCTCTGTCTGAAAAGTGGAGGTGGAGATAAAGGATAAGGGGAGGATAACACGAGAAATGGATCTGGTCTTGTTAAAAACAAAAGGCCGGACTGGCCGGACCAAAGCCTTACTGATGACCTGCTCACGAGAGAACACTTTAAAATGCTAACCCGGAGAACATTTCACTTTTTAAGCCTGTAGGGTGGCAAATGTAGAAGGAGTTTTTTTTTTTTTTTTAAGCGCAATCAATACTTTTAGCGACTGTACAAGCAAGTCCTGTGAATTAGATTTAGGCTATTATTAGTTATATTTTAGTATAAATATGTTTGTTTCTTTCTTTACACAATCACAAAAAGCCTTTTTAACTGTTGTTAAAGCGTAAAAGACGTTAACTGACAAAATAATTCGACTCACACTTAAGTTTATGCCAGGGGTGGGGGTTTGTGTCAGCCCTGTGAACATACAACGTTTACGTGAACAACTTTTATGCTGTACTAGAATAAAGTATAATTGCGCAGTAGCGCTCTTATCAGAATATTTGAAGGGAGGATAAACAATGCTAATATTATTCAGTAGAGTTAGATTTGTTTTTTGATTTTTTGGGAATTAACTCATTTGCTCCCAAAAACATATAAATACGTTCTATTTTAAATATCACCATGCTCCCAACGACATATTTGTACGTTTTTTATGCTAGAGCACACAGAAGGCTATGATGCAGCCTCTAAACCACAGGTGTCAAGATCCGGTCTTCGAGGGCCAGAGTCCTGCATGTTTTCGGGTTATCTCTACTCCAACGCACCTGATTCAATGATCAAGATAATTATCAGGCTCCTGCAGAGCTTGATGAGCTTAAATATGAGTCAGCTGTGTTGAAAGTGGGAAGCCTCGAAAACCCGCTGCGGCCCTTGAGGGATTCCGTTTGACACCTATGTAAACTGAAGAGAATGATTGAAGCAATGGTAGTTATTACAAATTGCCAGCAGGTGGCAACAGAGTATAAGAGATCAATCAACGGCCATGCTGCAAAAGTCTCTTTTCCAGCAGTTTTGAACAGATTTGTGAATAATGATGAAACCTCACTACATTTTAATGCTAATTGCTGCAAAATGGAAAGAGAAATAGGATTTTTTGTCCTAATGAAAGAAAAGACTCTAATCTTTCTTTTGGTAGGTACCATGTTTTTATAGCAATAGAACACAATATTCTGTGGGCCTTGCAAAATCGGTCAAAATCCAGTAAAACAGTCGGGGGTTGCTTCAAGTGAAAATGGTTGGGAGTGGATGAGTTAATAAGGATACAATGTTATGCAGATGTGTACTTCTAGCGATGCTATTTATGTTTGTGACAGAAAGTAGAGGCTGTGTGAAATAATCTTCCTTTGGGGGTTGAGAGGGACATAAAATAATTGAGACGCGCTGGTTTACGCTGAATTGTTTGATAGTGTCTTATTGTAGCCGTCGATAGTGTGTTTCTATGTGTGTGCATGTTTGTTGGGGTGTGCCGGGGTGTGTTTGTGTGCGTGTGTCTGACAAGCAAAGTCTTCACTGACCCCTGTTTGATGACATCACAAAGTGACGACTTTAGACGTGAAACTATTTTTTATTTTTTTTGTAACTCCTAACTTTCTGGTCTTTTTCCTCTTGCAATAGTTTGTTATTTCCACCCATCCACTTTGCCTCTTGACATTTTCTTTTCAGAATCTTTTATTTCTGCCGCAAAACCAAAAACTTACGCTAATGACATGCTGCGTAAAACACCTTGAGACCTCTAATTAATTAATCTCAGACAAGGTACAATTGCACTGTAATACTGTCAAGAGGGAAATGGATCGCACGCACAAACATGCGCATGCACCCCCGCACACGCACACACTGGACTCAGCTTGTAAACATGATCCAGCTGTCACATATGTTCGAGGTCATCTATATTTGCGTGATACTGACATTAGAAGCATCTACTAGGAAGTAGTATTTTCCATCTTCATTGATAAATCCTTTAAGGTCATTTAAGTATGTTGCTGATCATATGATTGCAGATGAGCTTTGCTGCGATGGTTGTAACAAAAGGAGCAAATGGAGCCTTGTTGTCATTGCCGTTGTTGGCCAGCAAGGTGCTTACATTTGGTCAAACCCAAAGGTCTTTGCTTGCTAATGTCATGATTCCAAAAAGTCAAGTGAAGAGAGACTTTTATATGGTATGATAGGGTTTCATAAAATAAATTAATAATGCACTACATGTTTATAATATCTACTTTTTTGAGGCCCATGACACGACTACATTGTTTTTTTTTCTCCTCTCCTTGAATGGACTGATGGATGGATGATTATTGGCAAACATTCAACATTGCTCATTATTGCCTCCCACAAGACTGATGTAAACACTATCTAAAGATCAACTTTGACTTTTCACTGGGTACTTGAACCATTCTTATTCATGCGATTCACGTTTCATGTTACTAGTGTTTTGTCATGGCAGATTGTGACTACACTATGAAGGCTGTTGTCTAATAAATTGATTAGGGTTACAGTTAAGATTGAGCCTATCCCAGAGGTGAGATAAATCATAGTAGCTAAACGTAGACGTGAATAAACAACCATTAACACTCACTTTTGCATCATTGTAGCGCTGTCACTAGCAAATATTTTCAGAATTGATTCATCTATTGATTATTCAAAACCAGATTCATTTTAATTTTGCATTAGTGTATTACAAAAGCAAGCAAATTGACACAAGCATGTGGAGAACAATTCCAGATAGTAATGCCGAGTTGAGATCCAAGCAATTAATTGTTGGCTGTGATGCATATGTGCTTACCACTTATTCAACAGGTTGCTGTCTAATAAATTATTGATGTGGAAATACTATACATGGCCTCATACTAACTCCTATAAATGATGGGGAAAATGTGCTTTTGTGGCCAAATTGTGCAGCTGTGATCATTCTTCCTCCCCCAATGACATCCAACTAAATTCCAGCGATAAAACAGCTTTACAAATGATGTGCCTGTTTTCAATTTCTGTGATGGGTCAAAATTGACTTTGACATTTAAAATTGGATGAGGTCAGTAAAGCATTGTTTTACCTTGGGATGTGGATGACATAATGTAAGAAAATACATTTTTTTAAAAAAGAAAAAAAAAAGACTTGTCTCACTTACTTGGTAGTGTGTGGACCATGGAAGGCATTTTAACTGTGAAGAAGAGTTATTGGTTCTCATTGTTTAAACTAATTATTTAAATTTGTTTTTTTATCTACATGAAAAATGTTTGACAACAAACACATACTGCAAATAAACATGGACAAGTCCCTTATGTAGTGCGGCTTTTCACTGAGCTTTCTCCACTCAGCGGCACCACATTTTGGTCATCAGGGCTCTAATTAGCACAGACAGTGAACCCAACCTGCAAGCGCCATTGACCAAAAAACTGAAGCCAACATCTGCCGGCCATGTGTGCCTTGTCATCTGTTCTTTTTAGTCTGTGGTCAGTAGCTGCTCCTTTTCAGATACCATCATCCTAATCACTTTCATCTCATGGCCCTTAGTACACTTAATAAGCTAATAAGCACCCATGTGGTGTTATTTTTGCATTGTGCTAAATTGTTTGCACTATAACGTTTCTGCTGTGATAGTTTTTAGCAGAGATGATCAACGTTGAGATACAGCATGGTTGTTTTAAAGTGCTTTATAAATAAAGTTGAGTTGAGTGAAAGTTGGTCTATCTATACCTTGAGTTAAGTTTACATGCATTAATACTCTGCTCCTATTGGCTCATTCTTTGCATGTGTTTCTTGAACAGCAATGTTTTTCTGTTGTCATAACACATACAATGCTCAATTTCAAATCACTTATTGCTCACTACTGCCAACTAGAGGATTGTTGGTGTTGAATATTATTGACCATGGAGGTCAGCATGTTTAATACCCGCTCCATAATGCTATGAAATTCGACACTATGGGTAGTTGTGATTGTTCTGTATGGGCCTGTGATTACTTCGGTGACGTGTGACAACACGTCTTTGAATTATGTTTTATTTTATTATCTGTTCTTATTGCTACTGGAAATGTAAATTTCCCAGAGGGAGCCATCCCAAAGGGATCAATAAAGTCAAGTCTAAGTCTAACTTCTGGTGTACATTTTCTGCTTTGCTCATTTTCACCTCTTAGCATGAAGCTGCAATCAGATAAGCCTAAGTCAAAGCAAAACACTGACAAATGCATGACGGTGGTTGAAACACTCTAATTTTACCGCAAAAATTGTGGTTGAATTAAGAATTTGACGGTTTGCACAGGACCTTGCAAGCTTTACTATCCTTGAGCCAAGTGTTCTTGGCCTGGCGTGGACTGTTGTTCCCCTCAGCTGTTGCTGAATTGATCGTGTCCGTCTCTCTGTCTGGAAGTCTAACATAGTCTGTCAGTGAGTGAGCCCAGATGCTGCTATTACACACCGTGTTAGATTAGCAGGCACATGGAGACAGCTGTAAGAAGCAAAAGCACATTCCCGTGCCGTGGGCGAGACGTCTGAAAGGAGAAGCATGTTGTACCATCTGCAACAGATGGGCAAGGAGAGAACGGCACTCTGAATGGACATGAGATGAACGGCACCATTCAACCTGCTTTCTTTGGCCTTCACACATATGCAGCTAAGCATTCTTTTCCAGCACTTTCACATTAGAACTCCTTGAGACGTTTTTTCTCCTGTTTATCCTAACACCAATTGAACCAATTTTGTACCATGACATTCCTTGGGAAATGTATACATTTGTAATGCTTTAATCTAAATATTCATGTTCTGATTAATAGAAATGTTCTTAAACACTTTCATTTGAAATTAGTTAAATATTTATCCATTGTCGCAGCCAGAGAGGAGCTAGTTTACAAAAGTGTTGCCAACTTAGTGATTTTTACAATCACTTTAAAAAAAAAATGTGTTCATTCTCTCCACTCACAGTAAAAAAAAAAAAAAAAAGTGTACTTTAGCGGTCCATTTTTGTTCCCCAAGGTACACGTTTTTGTGATGTACCTTGTAGTATTCACAATTGAATTTGCAACTTGTGACTCTTTCGTCCCTCTCCTGTCGACCTCTCAAGTTTTTTTTGGTGAAAATTAATGTTTTTGTTTTCCACTGGTTTATTAGTTTGTTTTTTAAGATAAAATATTCTTTAAATTAATTAATTATGAAATTAAAAAAGAATAAATAAATATTCAAAAAAATTTCAGAGTCCAAATTTTTAAGTTTTCAGAAAAAGAAACGAAAGATAGATGAAAGTTTTAAAAATTGCCTAAAAATGTCCAAAAAGTGACCAAATGATGTCCAAAAAGGAAGAGGAAAAGTAGAAAATTACTATAAAATGTCCATGAAAGTCCCCAAAATGTCATAGTACTGAATAAAAACGGCAGAAAAGAAAATGTTTGAAAAGTAACCATACAATGTTCAAAAGCTTTCCTTAAGAAGTCTTTGGAATTGCCAAAAAAGTCAGAAAATTTATAAAAAAAATAAAAAAAAATAAAATAAAAACGCAGAAAAGAAAATGTTCAATAAATAATTATAAAATGTCCAAAAACAAAAGAAAAAAAATCCAGAAAATTATATAATATGTCCATAACATTGCCAAAACTGTCAGAAAATTGATCGTACAAAAGGCAGAAAAATATCCAAAAGAAGGAAGAGGAGAGGCAGAAAATTAACAATGTCCATAAAGTTGTCAAGAATGTCAGAAATTTGACAGAAAGGCATAAAAGTCTAAAAATGTGTGAAAATGAAATGTGAAAAATTACAAAAAAAAATTTGGAAAAAGGAAGATGTAAGGTAGAAGAAAATGAATCGGATGATGCATACTTTTGGTTATGATGCAGCTCTAATTAGCTCTTGGGCCCTCATTACGTTAAACGACCACACTGTTCTCCCACACTGTTTAATTCATTACAATGCTAAAAAATGTTGTGTCTCCAGACAGATATTTTTTTTTCCATTGTTTATTTGGCCTAAAACGGCTCTGTTGACAGTGTTACTGTGACGTGTGGGAAACATTAGAATCCCTGTTGGTTCTATTGGAAGCTAAATGAAGGATGTAAACAGCAGGGCAGAAAGGAGGAGTGTGAGCTGCTGGGAGAGATGCGGCATGCAGGCGGGAGGAGAGCAGCTGCTTGTTTGGTGGGGAGTCAGTCATCCTTCAGCTAAGTGCTGAGCAAAGAGAAGATTCAGTTAGCGAGCATGTACATTAATTAGCCAGGAGGAGGATGTTGACTTTCTCTGCTCCATGATGGCAATGGCTGCAGATAAGACAAATAGTGTGACGTTTTTCTGTTTTCTGCCATTATTTACCTTCATTCGTTGTCCTCCTGACTGTTAGAACCTGGATTTTTTTTTCAGCTATTGTTTGCTTGATGTGGCAGCAAACAGTTTGTCTTTAACCTTCACTGTTTTCGGCCAGACCTGTCGGAATGTGTCATGTTGATGCCACATCCCCCCCCCCCCAAAAAAAAATCTCCCACTCCACCATCACCATCCTGTCTGACTGACAACTTTCATATGTTTCCTAACCTTGCTTTCGCTTTTAAATGAATTACATTCAGACACGCAGTTGCTATGTTTATTTCATTCAGACGATCTGAGAATGGAACAAAATATGAGTGAATGCAAATAATTCCACTCAAGATGTGCCCGTGACCCTGTTGAGGATAATGCGGTATGGGTGATGTTGGAGTGTGTTTATGGGAGATTTTCTCCATTCATCCAGAGGCCACTATTGGTGGACTTTAAAGAAGGCCCGACTATAGTATCACATAATCTCTCTTTGAAAATTTCTTTACAAATTTTCTTGCAATTTTATTAACAATAATATGTTCTATCCACCCCCACTAGTCTAAACACAGTATTCTGACTTAATATTATGTTGAATGAAGCAGCAAAATCCACCCATTTCATCGATCTCAGAGGGCGGCCATTTTGCCACTTGCTGTCAACTGAAAATGACCTGCACAAGTCACATGACCAAACCCAGAAAACAGGTGATCCGTGACGGTCATTACCTGCACTATGATGTTATTTTGAGTCAACAGCTAGTGGCAGTACAAGACAAAATGTGGATTTTTCTGCTTAATTCATATTCCATAAACACAAAAGTAATCAGAGTACAATGTTTGGACTATTGTGGCGCATAGGACATATTCTAAATATTTCTTTTTTAACTTGATATCCTTTTTAATGATTAATTACTCATATTAAAATGTAGTGAACAGCAGTGTGACAGCGTTAAAAGTGTATTTCCTGCTGTTCCGGACTAATTGACAGCAGTACCGAGTGAGCTAAGAGCCTCTCATACAGACACGGCGGCTCCTTGCTCAGCTGTCATCTAGCATTCCTCCATGCCTTCTCTCTCCATGTATGGGTGCAGAGGGGGGGAGGAAAGATAACATGGTGCATTTAATCCAAAAGTACTTCCCTGTGACCTTTTCATTTCCGATTTTCACACTCACAATGACACCAAGCTAAACCTCTAAACCAGTTTTTCCCCATGTGTTGCTACAAATTCCTAAATACTTTTTTTGAGAGCAGAGTGACACATGACCCAATGGCCCCTCATTTTCTGCTCATATTTTTGCAGTGGTCATGGCGTGCCATGTCAGTTCTAGAGTACTAAAAAAGGATTGTGTGCAAAAGGCAGTGCTCTAAATTTGAGAATTATCCAGATCGGGAACTCTTGCTATGTGGTACCGGTATATGCCACAGAGGAGGCGGGACTTCCGACTTCCACGTTTCACACTTTGTTTGCGATGTGTGGGGTGCGTCCCAGCAGTTTTTGATTGATTGATTGATTGATTGATTGATTGATTGATTGAATATTTATCGACAACAAAGCATGTTTACAAACGTACAACGACACAGCTGCTGCCAAAGGGATACAACCACAATACAGCCATGGGCTTGTTTCCATTCTGGTCCCTTGAGTGCGTGTGTGTGTTTGGGGGGTGCCCAGCATGTCCAGCATGTCCATGAATGTATGCACATAATGTCCATATGGGAAATGTGTGGATGTGTCTCCACACAGAGGTGGCCTGAGGGATTATACTCAAAGTACAATGATAACAAACTTGACAATAACATAAATCATTCCAATATGGAGTTTCAAAAGAATATTCAACAAAGAAATGTTCCAAATAAAACCCCGAATAAACCCTCTACCATTCTCTGTCTCCTTTCCCCCTTAACCATCCCTTTAGGGCAACTTTAAAAGTGATAAGGGAGCCCTTATTCTTCACAGATGGCCTATATTTCTTTTGAATCTGTCAGGGATGAGATTTAAGACTCTCCCCCTGGTGGCCTAGTCATGAACATCACTTATTCTAGAACAAAAATTCCTCAAATACACCAGCTTTACTTTTGAAATGTGTAATTTTAGCAAAGTGACAATGAAATAGTGCAATGTAACAACTCACATTTGTTCGTCCCTGGTTACTGTTTCTGTTTCTGTTGACTTTAAGAACCTTGTGTAATCTCTGAAACAAAACTGCACCTCCATTGTGACAGTCTTTTGTCTTGAATATGCAGAAGAATGGAACAGTCTTTCTTCATCTCAGCTGCCTGCAGCAACCCGCCTTTAGACAAAAAAGAATTACATTATAAGTGTTATTGTCACATCACCTCTTTACAGTATATGTACATCACAGATTTAAGTAAAGTGTTTGTTGAGGTTTGTGAGAGAGAGTTTGGGGGGAAAGGGGGTGTGTAGCTGTGACTATATTATGACTGATGGGCACAGGTAACTCGAGTTTGGTAACAACTGTTGGATTCACTCGATAAATCATTCAGCAGCTCGCGTTTTTAATAAACTATAGCCTTAAAACTTAACCTAGCAAGAAATTATTTTCAGCCCTATACAAAATATCGGTCACATTAATAACAGAAATGGGCACGCGTGTGTGTAGCACAATACCTGCTGACAATGTTTCTGCTTTGGCGAGATGATCCCTCTTCCGTGTGCCTTCCGATCCCAGACGAGTCTACTTTGAAATTTATTTTTACAAATGATGCAGATGGCTGGAATAACGGGGCCAGCTGAAGCGATGGACAAACCTGAACGGTAACGAAGTTTTTTCACCACTTTCTTTTTAACTTTTTTCTCCTTTCGCTCTTCGCTCTCCGACGTTGTGGTCGCCATTTTTGATATGCGGTTGCTATGGTGAGGAGAAAGCAGCAGCTACCTGATTGGCTCATGTGACCTAAATCACACCACTACCGACCTAATGGCACTACGCCCACACCGGAGATCACTGCGCCTCGTCGCAAAATAGTGCCGGGGTTTCACCACCGAAAACACAAAATTGGCGGGTTTTCACAGGGTGAACTCCACGGATTCTTACTTACTACTGTAAAATCTATTTTATGAAGTAAAGATTATTTAGTGCCCCTGGTAGTGGAGCGAAACTGAACGAAAACGTGTGTGACCTGATGGCCTACAGGACCGTATTATTTAAAATCCTATATAAACCATACATAATTTAATTTGGGTCACTTGTTCCTCTACTCTAAGCCACTTAAGACTGTCAAAATGTTTAGGGAGGAGATGAGTTTGTGGGTGCAGTTGAAGTATGGTTCTGACCAGTTTGTTCTGAGAAGTCTGAAGCCTTTTTTGGGGGGGGATAGCAGAGTACCAGGAGGAACAGCCATAATCATAGTGTGACTGCAGCAGAGCTCCTGATAACATCTCCAAGGCTCTTCTATTTAGAATACTGGACCATCTTGCAATAAACATAACTCTGATTAATTTTTGAACAGACCTAATGTGAAGTGACAGCCTATTGTCTATCAGCCATGAGTTGATTTTGCTCAGCGACTGACTGAGTGTTGGTTCGATCTCCCTTTTGTCCTGATGCGAGACTAAAAGTGAAGCATCATCACGAAGCATCATGTTTCCCCCTCTTTCCTGTTAGGAAATGAACACTGTTTGAATTTTAAATCATTGCTATAACTAATATAATATATTAACTTACTGTAGCACCACTTAATTTGCTAGGTTTAAAATACATTTGAAAATATTCAGCAGTGTAAATAAAATTTCCCCTTGTGACCTGTGAGATTGAGTATAATAAAAAATAAAAAATAAATAAATAAATAAATAAATAAATAAATAAACAAACATAAAATCAACCAGAAAAAAAACATCTTATCTTTATCCATCCATCATGGAAAAATAGAGTTTGTGGGTTTTGCATTAGTACAACTGCAACAGTATGTTTGCCTTACCACTGGAAAACACTGCTTAAAATTGGGGCCATCCATTTTCCGAGCAGCTTTTCACGTCAGAAAGTAAGATATACCATCCTAAATATATTTTCCTCGCCAGTTGATGTGAAGGCCGTGAAAGGCTTACACAATCACAGACAGAAACGTACAGAGATAAATGGGACAAGATACACTTCACTCCCCCAAACTCCCTGCTCCTTCACACACGCACACACTTGAGTGTGTATCAGTTGTTTGCAGAACAGATGTCCACTCACTTCCGAACTGTCAGATAAAAGATAAGTGGACTACCGCACCTCTGGCTCTGTTGGCATCACTCACTGTTTTTGTTGGTAATTACTTCCACAGAGGAGGTTCCGTGCCATTTGGAAATCTGTTCAGCAGAATTACATATTACATTGCTGATTTTCACAGAGCTTTGTGGGAGGGTGCAACCTGCTCGAAGGAAGGAAAGAGAGTTGAGCTGTTCCAACTCCCAAATTAGATTCCACCTTCTCAGATGAATGGGTTTCCACTACTCATTTCAGTACAGTACAAACACGTATGTAACACTAGCTTAAGTTTCTCACTAATACGCCAAAGACAACTTGAACTACCAGTATAAGTTTCTATCTTTTCCCACACTTTAATTCAGATGTTTTCTTCATTTTGAAAATTTCTTACATAGTCCCAACGTTGTTGATGTTTTTGTGGATCTCTCATGCATTTGTCACTCACTTGGCGGGCACCAACACGAGTCCAATAGTGTGACAAGACTCAGTATGTTCACTTGTCCATGTTAAATCCTCCTCTGCTCAGTTCCCACTCAGCTCGCTTTCTACACATTGTGTGATAATTCACCATCTGCATCTACCTTTCAACCAGCGAGTAACACTTCCGGGCTCACCAGCTAGTGTCACTTTACAAATGTGAGCTTTAAATATAACTCATTAACTGTCACTATTGTATTGCCTGCAGAATGGTAGGAAAGGGGAACACTTAAGTCAATCATTACCGCCACCATGTCTGTTATGTTTCCATATCTGTTGCTTTGTTTTTTTTAAACAAGATGATGGAAAACTTTTTAGAGCACTCACTGAAACTCACTTGGGAATACAGACGTTTGGAATACTTGATGCCATATTTTAGCCAATTATATTGTTTTGTGACTGCTGGAGAGCTTTTTTTTTTTTTTAAATTGACATTTCCGAATATCCAGGCATTTCTGATATTTCCGTAATGCAACGTAATGTAAATGCTACCTTTAACACGGTGAAAACAAAGGGCGGAATGTATTGCTTTTGCCTGTGACTATCATACAACCAGGCAGATTGTGAAAGTAATCATATGACATTTCTTCTCATTTTGAAATCAAAATAATACTCCCAAATCAAAGATACAAAGTCCAATGCTTCTCAATGAACTGAGACTGTCAATTGACCGCCATTTTGCTCAGAAGCTCAGAATTATCAATATTCACCAGCTTTTTTTTGTCCTTCTTAAACTTTATGCATTTCTTCACATATATGAGCGTTTCCACGCCCAGCTCATTTAGAATCTTTTGAGAACTGGTTTCCAAAAATTCCCATTTTTTCCGGAAGTCTGCCTTTTCCATATTTTCCAAATCCTTTCTCTACCAATTCAAACTATTCCAGCATTAAACAGGTGAGCCCAAGCCAGACATTAGCATTCTGTATCCTTAAATCATTATTATGTCACATGTTATCATATCAACTGTTAGCATATTAGCTGTTCATCATTTATCATTAGAATTCGTATTAGAACATAGGGAGAAATGTAAAATCACTTTCTTGAATCAATAGTCTAATATTTGTACAAAAGTCATCATTTGTCACATCCTTCATTTACTATATTTCAAGAATTTCTACATTACACTTCAGTGAAGTGTAATGTTACAGTTCACTGAAGTGTAATGGTAATCTCACATTCGCAACGGTATTCTCGGTATTCTCACAGAATTTCAACGGAAATTACATTGTCTAGTTGCGTAATTCTTCGCTGTTAGTTGCGTCATATAGGCGGACACGGGTCCACCTGGGGGGCATCCACAATTCATCAACAAACAGTTCCACTCAATCAATCTCTCTGTTTGATGAATGACTTAATTCTTCTTTTACATTTTTCAAAAATAATTTCCTTCAGTTTCCAAGACACAATCCAGGAATAAGACAATTTAGACAGGGAGGTCTGTGCTCTACTGAGTGCTAATCTGTTTCATTTTTATCTATTTAAAATGAATTATTGATGCAGAAACTAAGAACGACAACAAAAAGTCTCATTTTTGACATAAATCAGGCAAAAGCAGTCATGTACGAGAATATATACTGTATGAGTGTATCCTGGTGCAATTTGATCCCTTGCAGAGTTTCCACTGTAACATAATTATTTCCATTGAGAATGGACACATAATGGAACAAGGATTAGAACCACCTGCTGCGGACTTGCTGTAGACTTGACAGAACGACCCCTGGGTCTCCACTCTTTTTATAACATCATGCAGACAAACTTGTCCCAGAAGCATGGAGATTTCCAACAAAATGTCAGCTGGAATGTGAGGCGCTTGCTGCCGGTTGTCATGAACGTCTCAAAGGTTTTATTTTAACTCCCACGCATAGCACGACGGTGCAGTCACACCACCATGCCTCCAGTTGTGTGTCACACCAACGCTCCCCTACCCCAGCGTAAAAATAGGCCCAAAACATTTGTCACCTGCAAAATCGAAAAATGAGATATCGCTGCATTCAGATCAGGATTATTATAGGTTTGGAATTTTCATTTTAGTTAGTTTTTTTTTTTTTAAATGTATTTTTTATCGTATTTATTTATTTATTTATTTATTTATTTTTTTAATTATTTTTTTTTATTTTTTTAAAGTTTTAATACGTTTTCAGGGTGGTTCTGTATTTTTTTAGTTTTAGTTATTTAATAAATGGTTAGTTTTAGTTTTAGTTCGTTTCAGTATTTGTTTTAGTTAAAAAAAAGAAAAAAAAAAGTATATTACTTGTGCGTATGGGAGCGACATCATCTGAAGGTGCTTTTCTATTGGCTGCTGCTAGATGATGTCACTTCTGTGTGACACACTTTCAAACGTCGATATTCTGGCGGCTAATATCAAAATAAATCTACCGTACTTAGAATCATATTTAAAAACATCCCCAAATGCTCATGCATTAAATTAATTACCAAATTACTAAAATAAAGGACATTTTTTATATAATTATAGTTAGTTGTAGTTAGCTTTGTAAACATAAAATGTAGTTTCATTTATTTATTTTTTAAGCATGTTATTTTCATTTTTATTTTGTTTCGTTAACAAAATAGTTTTTTGAATATTAGTTTTAGTTTTTTTCGTTTGTTTTAGTTAACTAAAATAACATTGATTCAGATTCAGAATTGAAAAACCAAAGTAAAGCAATGACAAAAATAATATAATTGTAATTTTGGTATAATGCTTTCATGAAAAGCAATTTACAATTGTATATTATATATACACAGTAAATGGGTATTTAATGTATAAATAAAATAATATATATTACATAATAAAACAAAATGTAAGAATACATTTTAGAATGTGGTCAGGTTTCATAACCATACCGATATGGCCGATATGGCCTCTAAACATGTAAAATTGAAAGCAGAGGGTGGCTTGGCTCAGTGGTAGAATGGTCGTCTCACGACTCAGAGGTTGTGGGTTCAATCACGTCATTGTGACCACGTCGAAGTATTCTTGAGCGAGATGCTGAACCCCCAGTTGCTCCTGATGCTGTCAGCGCTAGGTGAATGAGTAGTTGAATGTAAAGCACTTTGAGGGCCGTGTAAGGTGGAAAAGTGTTCTATAAATGAAGTACCATTTAAAATCCGTAATCTGGATTGCAATTTGCACACTTACATAGTAAAAAGAATCCCTCAACCCATCCATTTTCTATCCGGTTTATCCTATTCAGAGTTGCAGGTGAGCTAGATCTTATCCCAGCTGACTTCTGCTTAAAGGTCAAACTACACTGGTTGAGACAGGTCGCTTTTTAGGACTGTAGAAAAAATGTCAGCAATATTAAAAAGGTATATTGTGCTGCTATCTGGCAATCATGTTCTGCTCTGCTGCTTCCTGCTTCACAGTGATTCATTTCCTGCCTGCCTCCCTCTCGTCTCCCGACAGCCTTGGCTGCAGCCACCGGCCAGGAGCCCGACCGCAGCCACGGATGTGCCCATGGCAGCTGTTACCCGGCAACGGGGGATCTGCTGGTTGGACGAGAGAAGAACCTGAAGGCCTCGTCCACGTGCGGCATGAGGAGGAAGGAGCCCTACTGCATCGTCAGTCACCTGCAGGTCGGTTTGGGTGTGTGATTGTGTCTGGAATGGACTTTTCACAAATGTCAGTCATTCACGATATACTGTAAATATCTTTCAGCACCTCACACAAAACATACTGCTCGGTCATTTTTGCCACAGTTTTTGTTGTTTTTGCTTCCTCATTGACTCTCAACTTTTGACCCTTCAACCCTAACATCTTGTGTCGCCGATTACAGGAGGAGAAGAAATGTTTCGACTGTGACTCCAGAAGGCCTTACGATCCTGTCTACAACACCATCAATCACCGCATAGAGAACGTGATCACCACCTTCAAGCCTCATCGCAAGAAGTCATGGTGGCAGTCAGAAAACGGTAAGAAAAACCATCACAGTGTTGCAGTGATACATGTTTTATGCACAATTTCACAGCATTACGGCTTGGGTCAGAAAAGAACAGAACCATCCAGAGGAGGAAGAAGAATTGTGGTTATTTTTGGTCACAGATGCTTTTGCGTATCCATGACAACTTTGCAGCTTCTCCATGTCTATAATGGTTTCCCTCACTGCCTTGAAAGGTCAGCTACTGTGTTGATATGCATACTTGCAGGATTTTTTTTATTTTTTTTATCCTCTGTGTGCACATTTTCCATTAAAACTGAATACAGTATGTAGATTAAAATGGAATCCCTCTCTCTCGCTCTCTCTCGCTCTCTTTCTCTTTTTTCACCTTTTACCCCCAATGGAGCTATGTTCACACCCTTCCTTTTCTGACTGTTCTTTTCCTGCGCTTGTCAGCTGTCGATTAGAAGCTCATTATGATTGTTTTTTTTTTGGTAGGCCATTGATTGAATAATCTGTAGTGAGTTGAACCACAGAAAGAATGACATCCTTGATCAGAGTGATAAAATGGTTACAATCAAAAGATTCAATGTAAATCTGTACTTTGGATTTAAAGTAACAAGACCATACTATGGAAGCCCATTCCCGGCATAAAAATAAATTAATTAATTAATTTAAATAAATAAATAAATATATAATTTTTTTTTAAATGTCTTCAACTTAATCCCCCCCCCGCCCCCAACCAGTGGAGGATTATTAAAACAAACAAACAAACAAACAAACAAACAAAAAACATTCACTGGTGGATTTGACGGTGTAAAAAAAAAAAAAAAAAAAGAAAAAAAAAGAAGAAAAAAAAAGAAAAATCCCCCCGATGGCAGAAACAGGCCTCTGACAGTGGAAAATATTTTTGTTTTATTTTTATTTATTTATTTATTTATTTATTTATTTTTACTGGCGGGAATGGGGTTCCACAACAGACTCCCTGTTGTGGGTTAAATATTTAAATGTAGTAATGGGAAATTCCTACCTTTCATTTGCATGAAACCAAACTCAGGAGTAATTAAAGCTTCAATGAGCGACTAATTGTTCCTCACAGCCCCCAATCTGGCAACCTCATGATAGACATGCTTATCAAATTTTACGTTTCTAACAGAAACTTGCTTCAAGAGTGAATTTTTGGCACTCACCATATCCTCAGACTCTAAAAATGTTGGCGAAACATGGATGTTATTCCCTAATGGTTGCCAACTTGCAAATGTTTTAAACGTTAAAAGTTTATCTTCTGACAGGATATAGTTACGAGGCAATGGAGACAGACCTCCGTATGAGACGACTACGGTAAATACATTTATAATAAGATACTTACTGTATGTGCTTATCTTTGTGTTGTAGGAAAATCAAATGTGTATATACAGCTGGACCTGGAGGCAGAGTTTCATTTCACTCACCTCATTATGACGTTCAAGGTAACTTCAAAATTATTTGCCAAAAATAATCAACCAATTGCTCATGATTTTTTTGTTGTTGTTTCTTTCTGGCAGACATTCCGTCCGGCAGCCATGCTGATTGAGCGTTCAGCCGATTTTGGTCGCACGTGGCAGATCTACCGTTACTTTACACACGACTGTGCCGCCAACTTCCCTGGCATATCTCCGGGTCCTCTGCACAGCATCAACGATGTCATCTGCGAATCACGTTATTCCGACATAGAGCCATCCACAGAGGGAGAGGTGAGCGGGGAGTCACACCAGATTTGATTTGTCGTATTTTTTTAGGTGGGATTTGTTGATAATCTGATGGCTGTGGCGTGATAAAAATACATTCTCTCATTACTCAGTCTATCAACTACCTTCAAAATCTTTCACAATTTTTTGTTCATAGTAGTATTGTTTCAAACTTCCGCCATAATCTTGCATTAAATGTTGGTCCTATTCTAGGTCATCTACAAAGTGCTGGATCCAGCCATCAAAATTGATGATCCATACAGCCCAAACATCCAGAGTAGGTCTCTCTCTGATCTTTATTTCCGTTTTGAACCCCCTAAAAAATTGGGCAATTTGTTGTATATCTATTTAGCAATACTGTAGTCCCACTTATTTCAAGATCACAACTGTATTTTAACTTGGCATCATCCAACATTGAAGCCTGTCAACTTTAATGGCCAAAAGGTTTGGGACATTTGAGGTACAAGTCATTTTCAGCTCTGCACCTTCTAATGGTCGACATGTTGAGGCTTGCAGAGATCAAGTGCTATTTTCAACATCTTGTTTGATGACAAAGCAAGACTTCTATTGGCTTTAATGGCCAAAATGTATAGGTTGCATTCAGATGTTGTCATACATACGCTGCAAGTGTTTGTTTCCACAAATGGTTCATTGTTCTATGTGCAAGCAAGAACCATATGCATACTTTCTGCCACAAAATGATTTGCTGTCTTAGCTGCTCATCACATTTGTGCTCTCTCGCAGGTTCCAACCAATGCCTGTTATGGAACAGAATTATGAATGAGTTCTGAGCACATATGGATGCATAAACACAATGTAAATCATATTTTAAAATATATTTTTTTCTCCTACCTTGGAGATAAAAGTATATCTTTTGACCCATCTGCACGATACAACATCCGATCTTCCTGGCTCTGTGAACGATGGGAAAAGCAGCTGTCCAGCAGCGTTCCATATAGACTATATATCTTCTCTTGCTTGTTTTGCAGACCCAAACAGGATTATTACAGCTGAACAATTTGTGGTTTGGCCCAATATGTTACCGACAATGTGGAGACAATTTCACATGTCATTTCTCCCACACTTTCAGTGAACTTCTAGTTCAAAGAACAGATAATTAACTTTTTGTCCGAATGCCACACACTCAGCACCGTCATGCTCTGTTTGCCTTGACCTCCTCTCAGCGGGCCACGGGGGGTTGTTGTGTTCTCACTCATGTGTGCATGTTATTTGCCAATAGGGCCTTTTATGGCTTGTTTGTTACCACATTACAAACATTGTAGTGCCCAGTTGAATTGAACAATAATGACAGCGTCATCTTGTTTTCGCTCAACAGACCAGCTGAAAATCACCAACTTGAGGGTGAACTTCACTAAACTCCACACACTAGGAGACAACCTGCTGGATCCCAGACCTGAAATCAAAGAAAAGTATTACTACGCCATGTATGAGCTGGTTGTGCGTGGAAACTGCTTTTGCTACGGCCACGCCTCCGAGTGCGCCCCGATCGACGGCATCAGGGATGATATAGACGCAATGGTGCGCATTTGCTGAATAAACGGATTCCTTCTTGCCTTCTACTATAAAACCTCCAAAGGGCCATAACTCTCCCTCGCTGGTTATTGCAGGTTCACGGCAAGTGTGTGTGTAACCACAACACCAAAGGTTTGAATTGTGAGCGTTGTGAGGACTTCTACAACGACATGCCATGGAGACCTGCCGAGGGCCGCAACACCAATGCATGCAAAAGTGAGCCCAACACTGAAATACGAGTTGGAGTATTCACCTCTAAAGTCAATGCGAGCCTATGTGCCATGTATCGTACAAGAACCTTTTATGTTTTCTATGGTATTATGATAAGATAAGATATTATGATTATTAGACTTAGACTTAGACTTGACTTTATTGATCCCTTTGGGATGGCTCCCTCTGGGAAATTTACATGTCCAGCAAATCAATCAAACAATAAGGTTATTACACCAGAGATTGAATTAATAATAATAATAATAATAATAATAATAATAATAATAATACAAATAAAATACAAATTCAATCAATCAATAAATAAGGTTATTACATCAGAGATTGAATTAATAATAACAATAATAAAAAATAAAATAAAAAATAAAAATTCAATCAAACAATAAATAAGGTTATTAAACCAGAGATTGAATTAATAATAATAATAATAATAATAAACATAAAATAAAAATTCAATCAATCAATAAATAAGGTTATTACACCGGAGATTTAATTAAATAAATTAAAATACAGTAAAGTGCCATATTTTACAATAATATTGAGATAAAATTTTATTTAACATATTTTATACTGAAAATATAAAAAAAAAAACATTAAATGCAGGTGTAGTTTTTAACTTGGGGTTTCTGATGGTTAATACAACTACCGTACTTTCAGTGTGCACTATTTAACAAATCTTGTTTGCAAACAATGGACCACATTTGAGGGAGTATTTTGTAGTATAGTATTCCATAGAAAATCTTAATTCTAAAAGAAAACTAAAGGTGTTCTTACAAACCTGTTGGAGTATACTCATTTATGCTGAACACTGTATGTGACTTAGGGCCAAAGCCTTTCTTAAAGAAAAACTTAAAGAAAAAAGTTGTATGCTGTAATTTTATTGCATAATGCATGATTAAGTCACATTTATCCAAATAAACAACTTTTTATTGTATTAAATAAAAATCCAGTCCTCGCAAAGGAACTCGGGTTCTTCACATTGTGAAAATTCATTTGGAAGGGTGATCTGAGGAAAATTATAAGTGAGAGGTGAAAATGCAAGAGATGAAAAAAAAAAAAAAAAGCTTGCGATCATTCAAAGCTTTAAAAATTCTGGAGCATTTCATTACTATTTTTTCTTCCTGAAATGTTCCCATCTGTGTACATAACCTAAGTAAGTGTCTTTAGCCTGACTAGAGCATTTGTTTTTTCAGAATGCAATTGCAATAGCCACTCATCGGTGTGCCATTTTGACATGGCGGTGTATTTGGCCACGGGCAACGTCAGCGGAGGCGTGTGCGATGATTGTCAGCACAACACGATGGGACGAAACTGTGAATTGTGCAAGCCTTTTTACTACAAAGAACCCTTCAAAGACATCCGGGACCCTCGGGTTTGCATAGGTGATTGCATATATTTGCATCGATTAACAGACACTAGCCAATGCAAATAGCGATATGTGAGTGTACACAATTCTTTAAGATTGTCGCCGCTTCTATGTGTCTTCAACGCATCCCATTGCGCTTCCCACAGCTTGTGACTGCGACCCAGAAGGTTCCGAGAACGGAGGCATGTGCGACAGCCACACAGCGTCGACGTTGGGCATGGTGGCCGGTCAGTGTCGCTGCAAGGCCAATGTCGAGGGCCAGCGCTGTGACAAGTGCAGGACCGGCCACTTTGGCCTCAGTGCCGACAACCCTCAGGGCTGCCAGCGTGAGTATGCACCCTTTCATTGTTATGAATCATTTACTGTATGGATACTTACATTTCAACATATATCTTGGACCTCAGATCGGTAAGGCAGACCCACTTGTCCTTATTTGTTTCTTTATTTAACTCATTCACTTCCAGCCATTTCATCTGAAGCAACCCTGTCGCTCCCGGCTGTTTTACTGGATTTTGACTGATTTTGCAAGGCCCACAGAATATTGTGTTCTATTGCTATTAAAAAAACAAAAACATGGAACATACCAAAAGAAAGATCAGAGTCTCTTCTTTCATCAGGGAAAAAAAAAGTATATTTCTATCTGTTTCTGTTTTGCAGCAATCAGCATTTGAATATAACTAAGTTTCATCATCAGAATCCTTTCACACTTTATAGTCTTGGATTGTGATTCCTAGACTAGCTTTGGAATGCAAAACCGGACAGCACAAATAAAGATAATGTGATGTTAAAGTTTGTTTTGAAGTACTTGTGGGAGAAAAAAAAAAAAAAAGTTTTTTTTTTTTTTTTTTTTTTCCTCCTGTAGCTTGCCTGTGTGACCACAGGGGAACGGTGGCAGGCAGCACGCAGTGCGACCCGGTCAGCGGCGACTGCTTCTGCAAGCGTCTGGTCACAGGACGAAGCTGTGACCAGTGTCTGGTAAGACGCTCGCTCTCATACCTGTAAAGCTCACTGGTTTACAACAGGCATTCTGCGCTCTCATGACAGAACTTCCCAAATGAAAATCACATCTGATTCAATTTGAGGTTTGCCCCCTAGGTTCTTATTATTGTTGACTTCCTTTCTTCAACTTCTGCTTGTTTTCGCTGTCTGTCTTGTCCCACTCATCCGGGAATAGTGTGGGCAGGAATGTGAGCTCCTGCCTGGGCTCTGTGTCTAAATTTAGTTGAGGCATTTTAGGTTAGTCCACTTGGTGTGGGTTACCATCTGCCTAAAAATGGTCAGGTCCGAACGTGGATCTTATCTTACGTGAAACAAGGAATAAAAGTTGGTGTGAAAGAGTTAAAGTAATCTTGGCCAAACAGTGAAGCTGCTGCATGATTCCAAAATACACTCACTCTTTTGGAAGAGAAGACAACTCACTATGTTAAATAACAGGAGCCAGACGGGGATGATATACCACAAAGCTGTGAATGTTAGTCTTTGAGATTACAGGGTTGGCTTCAATGTGTGTGACTCATAAACTTCTTTTAGAGAATGAAGGATGATGCGTTGTGTTGTCATGATTTCCTCTCTCTCTCTCTTTCTCTCTGTTTGTCTCTCTATCCCAGCCAGAACACTGGGGCCTGAGTCTCGACCTGAATGGCTGCCGAGCCTGTGAATGTGACATCGGAGCCGCTCTGGATAACCAGTGAGTGACGTTTACTGAGCAGATTAAAATAAATAGAGCGTCACTGGACTCCCATTTAGTCTCTGGCACTAGAGTTTGACGTCCTCTTATTTAAACTGCTACAATTCATGATAAGGGTAAATATAGTT